>NW_026783419.1:0-22501 GCF_949774975.1 Lagenorhynchus albirostris
CCTCTACTTCTTCACACTTGACACTATTTTCTCTCATGCTTCCTATATTTTGTCTCATCATCTGTTCTTACATAATGAATTTTTCTCCAGACTTCTTCATATCATACTAGAAGCATTCTGTAATATACTGGAAGCACTGCTGCTTCCACAGCAGCCCCACATCCATGTATTGATCCTCGTTTATTTCTTACACCTAACCTCTTAGTTAAAGATTCACTTACCTAATTGGAAGAAATAGAAATGCTCACTGTCACAGAGAATTTAGATTGATAGGTTACTAGATGGATGAAGTCAGAGCAACTGAAATGTGTCTTAAGGAGCCCGAAGCAGGAGTAACACTTAAGTTTTCTCATCTTACTATATGTTATTTTTATACAAATTGGTAACTACAAGCCTGATGTACACAAATATTAAAATTTTTATTATACAAATAAATTTCCTTTAAAGATACTCACTCCTTTCATCAATGACAGTGAGATAGTTAATTTTAACTTAATGTTTTTTTTTTCTAGTTTAAATCTCAGTATTTTTTGGACAAGTTATGTAATCAGATTCAAGAACTAACATTGCAGTCATGATTAGAAGCTCCCTTGCTGAGTGTTCACCACTTTTGAAGAGCTCTTCTGCTCTTCTGTCCTCCCTCTTCCTGTCCATCACCTAAGGGAAACAGGGAGAGACATAGGGACATATTGCCAACACACACAATGGTGATAGGAGAGCACACCTGGTCTTGCAGTCCTTAGCTGGCTTTCTCTACTAGTGTTCCCATCATAACTCAGCTAAGACTGGGTGATGTCCAGGAGCTTAGGTTGTCCCACTCTCACTCATCATAAAGGACATCCAGTGATTCCTCTGTAATGTGACTACATGTGAGAGAGGCTTAGGAGATCTTGTCAGTCAGTCTTTTTAGTGGAAGACTAGTATCTTCATGAACCCAGTTAACTTCCATATCTATTTACTCAAACTAATAAGAAACCACGTCCTCATCATAATCCTCCTCCCCCACAGAAAAAAAGAAGTTCTGGATCTATCAGCAGATTTTTCCAGTTAACAAATTCCAGTGGAAAGTGGCCAATCTCATAGTATCAGCATCACCTCATCACCTCTTCATTTTCCAGAAGTGATCTTTGGGAGCATTCCCATTTTTGTAGATTGATCTAATATTCCTCAACAGTCTACTTTCTACCTTCTTTTCCAACTCTTCTATAGCTCTCTTGAAAGCTTTCATTTAATTCTTTCCATAGAAAAGCAAAACGATGGGCTCTGCCTCTTTCCACCTAGGAAGAGATTAGGAGACCATGACTGACACTTGTGCAGGGGCTCCCCTTAACTTCACTGTTCTGGAATAGTGTCCTGATATAATATCTGATATAGAAAATACTCAGATGTTTCTACACAGGAAGTGGATGGTGGAAGTGGGGAAAATAAACCAAATGTAAGTTTCATGTCCCATGTTATGGCCACATGTAAATATTTCTTCTGTCACCTCTCTTACACTTTCTAGGCACAATTTGCAGTTTTTAACTTTCTGATCCAGTTTTATTTTCTTTTTACCATTAAAAGAGCAAGTTATTCTAGGAAGCCTGATTTTCAAGGTAAAATAATTTATATTTCTTTCAACATTCACTATATCATATGGATATATTTTTCTTTTCAATCCTTATGAATTGGAAATCAAAATTAAGTTTAGCCAAATGCAATTGAACTAAAAATAATATGGGTGTACAATAATATGTCTCATTGTGTCAAAACAAGAGTTGGTAATTTGTTCACATATGCAAACCCCCTTGTTTCTCCTAGAGAGTTTTAGTCGGAAAAACTACATGCTTATATCACCCATATAATGTAGCAATTACTAGTTCTTCAGGGTGTGTTTTCTCCTCTTTTAAAATGCAAATATTGGGGCATTTATTTTTTAATGGTTTTCCTAACACCTATCTGGAAGGAAGTCTTAACTGAGCAAAGAAGGACATGATCTATAAAGGACAAGTAACACTGTTCTCTATTTCATAGGTATTTGACTCTAATAGACTCTTAATTGGAGTCTGGTCTTGTAGTCAGAGAGCTCTAGGGAGGCTCTATTTAAAATAAATGTTTCTTTATATACTACCTACCTTGAAGAAAAAGTGAACTTTTCACACCAAAATGTTCCACTATGAACTTCATGTAAACACGTACAACTGAAGATTGATCACTAAGGCTAACATTAATAATTTTACTCTGAGTATAAATGCAGGTGGCACAAGTTATACTCTACTGCTAATAATAGGCAAGTTTTTTTTATGATTATTAACAGTGCCACCTTTGTCATAAATTAAGTTCTCGTGTGTGTGTGTGTGTGTGTGTGTATGTGTGTGATTGTTTCCAGCTTTCTATTGTCTTTCTTTGGTCTATTCGTCTGTCCTCAGTCTTAAAACCCTATAAAGCAAATCCTCAAACTCTGTTCCTTTTCAAATATGTCTTAACTTTGTTTTGTCCTTTTCATTTCTGAATACATTTTAGAAATAATTTCTTAAGGATGCTTATATCAGCTTTCTTCAACATGGTTAAAAATGAAAATAGCTGAGGTGTCCATAAATAGAAGAATAAAACTACAGTATATGCATGCAAAGAAATACTACTCAGCAACAAAAAGGAATAAACTACTTATACACTACAACATGCGTGAATCTCAAAATCATTGTACAAGTGAAAGTTAGGCTTACATTAAAAAGCACATGCTCTATGGTTCCATTTATATGAATTTCTAGAACAGGAAAAATTAAATTATGGTAGAAAATCAAGAGTAGTTGTCTATGTCTGTTTCTGTTTTGTTACATTTGTTCATGTGTTTTGATTTTTTGATTCCACATATAAGTGAAATCATATGGTATTTGCCTTGTTCTGTCTCATTTACTTCACTTAGCATAATACCCTTTAGGTCTATACATGTTGTCACAAGTGGCAAGATTTCATTGGGATGAGTGAAATAGGTGAAGGGGATTAAGAGGTACAAACTTTCAGTTATAAAAGAGGGGATATATGTTATAGCTGATCACTTTGCTGTATAGTAGAAACTAACACAACATTGTAAAGCAGCTATACTCCAATAAAAGTTTAACAAAAAATAAAATAAATAAGTCATGGGGCTGTAATGTAACATTGGGAATATAGTCAATAATACAGTAATAATTTTATAGGATGAAAGATGAAAGACTTATCGTGATCATTTTATAATGTATAAAAATATCAAATAAATGTGTTGGACACTTGAAACTAATACATTATTGTAAGTCAATTATAGTTCAATTAAAAATATTTTAAACAAACAAAAAACCCTAAGAGTGGTTATCTTGAGAGGGAGCAAGTGTTGACTAGCTGTTAGGTAATGATTTATACTTTGGTAGGGTTAAGGTTACACAGCTTTATACATTTGTCAAAACTCACTGAATGTACATTTAAGATTTTTAGAATTCATTATATGCAAGTTTTACCTTAACAGAAAACTGTATAAAAAAATTGAATTCTAGTTAATAGCATACATATTAATTAGGGGAAATTATACTGATGTCTAAAATTTATTTTCAAATGCATCAAAAATAAGATAGATTGATGGCTAGATAGAGGAATATTTACATAGTTATGTGATAAAACAAGTATAGCAAAATATTAATAATAGAATCTAGGTGGTGGGTATATGACAGTCAACTATAAAATTCTTTTTACTTTTCTATATGCTTAAAAATATTCATAAAAAATTGAATAAAAATGTTTAGATTATCTACATACAATTGTGTACGTTTGGATAAATTGTAGTTGTAAGTTTCTCTAGGAATTTGTTCATTTCTTTTAAATTTTCAAAGATATTTTCATTAGTTTTATTCAAGCATTCTTTTGCTACACTGTTAACATATCCAGGATCTAGAGTGATTAGTCCCTTTAAATCCTGATATAGATTATATTGTCCTATCAGTCTCATTTATTCTTCTTAAGGACCCACAGGTAGCTTAATTCTTTTATTAGATGATTAATTGTATTACTTGTTTTCTATGTTTATATATATATATATATTTATATATATATGTGAATAATTCATTGAGTTTATGCTTTTAATTTTTCTAATACATGTATTTAAGGCTATAAGTATCTTTCTATGCTCTGTTTACCTTCATGCCACAAGTGTTTAGATTTTATTTTTTCATTAACTCTCAGTTTTAAATTATTTCAAACTCCAATTGTGCTTTTATCTTTTACCATGAGTTACTGAGAACTCTATCTTGATATTAAAACATATAATTAATTTCTAATTATTCTTTGCTCATTTAAATTTAGTTTATATCTGTATTCCATTTACTGATAATCACACTCACTGTCTTAATTTTAGTTAATATAATATATATTAATCTAAAGAGTTTCTCTTTAGTACTTTTGCAACGTTGCTATTACATTTTTATGGATTCCAATTTTCAATTGAAATATTTAAATTTTTAAGTCATTGAATAAAGAAAGCATAGGTATTTTTTTCAATTGTCTGGTAATTCTAGTATCTGGATCCATTGATTGTAGGACAGATACTGTATTTTAAGAAATTATAGACATAATTTGAGGTCTGGAATAATGTTTTACTCATCTAGAGAAGATTCCCATTTGCTTCTGACAGATGCTCAAAGATACTTACAAGGCAATCTCCTTGTCAAGGGTTAAAATGTCATGGGTCACTGATGACTTACGGAGGAACTCCGCTCAATTTTTTTTTAATTCCCCCTTATTTCTAGGATGTAGGTTTTTAGGATTACATTACAAAGTGATGAGAGTTCACTATGGCATTTCCTGGATTTTAATTTATGTCCCACTAGACCATCAAGGCTGTCAAAATCATTGCACAATTTTAATCCATGTCCTTGAGATCAGCAATTCTCCAAAGGCAAATATGGCCCCTACCCAAATTAATAAAAACTTCGGATTTCTGTCCAGTTCTCAATTTGGACCAGTATTTATTTGCTATCTGGATAGTTTGCCAGTTCTTTCAGGCAGGGAATTTCTAATATTTCACATATTTTTTTTCTAAATGTCCTCTAAAAGGGTGTTGGTCTGTGTCACCTAGTCTTTATTCTTAAATGTATTTACTACAGTATGATGAAGTTTAAAAATATATTGAATGCCACTGCTCTTTTTCAATGCTTTGATAATACCAATAAAGAATCTAAAGTCCAGATTTTATAAATACCCTAATTCACACAGTGAATTTGTGACAATTCCAGGACTCCCAGAAAATTCTATTTACATGGGAAAAATTTTGTTACTGCTTCTACTTTTGGAAACAATCTTGTAAGCTTCTGATATTTCTATTAAGGTTATCTTTATAAAAAAGAAAGGAAGAATGTCAAACTAATGTCATGATTCACCTTCTTCATTCTTCAGTAGCCAAGAGAAAAAATTCTTGTTCTGTTACTGTTTACACAATTTTAATCTTTTGACATAGAGAGAACATATATTTTATATCATGAGGAGTAATAGTAAATGCATATGTGTTTGCACATACTATATATATTTACAGTATAGGATGTATGTTGTGTGCATGCAAAAATACATGAAAGATATATATGATGTATGTGTCTGTATATGTGTATGTGTCTGCATATGTTTGTGTGTTACTTGAACTAATAGAGTAAAACCTAAGGATAAAAAGGTAGGTAAATCAACATTTAAATTTATGCCATTATAATTATCAAGAAATTTGTTTTTCTATATTTATTTTAAAACATATTGTTATAATAAATATATCACTACATTTGAACCTTGAACAATGCAGGGGTTAGGAGCACTGATTCTATGCTATCAAAAATCCACATATAACTTACAGAAAGCCCTCTGGCTGCATTGTGGATTCAACAAACCACGTATCGCATAGTACTGCAGTATTTACTATTGAAAAACATCTGCATTTAAGTGGATCCACATAGTTCAAAACCATGTAGTTCAAGGATAACTGTATAATAAAAACATTAATTTGCCTAAAAACATATTAGAGAGAATATGGGAAACAAATAATCTTGTATTATAAGCTATATGTAATAATGTAAAAAAAATGGAATTACATAGAACATTATGACATTGTACAAAGAAAATTGCAAATGAAATTATGGGTTTACTGACAAAGCAAATAGGCTTCACATTATTTTAATTAAAAAATATATTTTTAATTTTTAAAATCATGTCTCATAAAAATCCTTTGGTATATGAAAATAATAATAAGCAATGGCTAATATAAAAATGTGTTCTGATTTATAAAAATTCATCAATGTATATTTAAAAAAACCTCTAAACGTATAGAGAAATTAATCAAGCTAATTATACCATGCTTTTCAGGGCTTCCCCACTTGGTCCTTCTACCTTTCTCTTCAGCAGTGGTCCCTGATCATACTGAATCACTACAAACCCTGAGAATGTTAAACCACTAATAGACAATTGTCAAATGATGTATGAACAGTTTAATTGTTAGTTAAAATGCCCTAAGGTATTTTATGTAATTTAGAGAATGATGAGTGGGTATTAAACATGGTACTTAAGCCTTAGCTCATTCCAACTTCTAATGCAGTCAGAATTCTTTAAAACTTTGGGTAAATATTTCATAAGTAGAAATACCAAAAACCATTATACTGGGAATGACCACAATTTATTTCTTGTGTGGTCTTTAGTTGTAATCATGATCCAATATCTTTTTTTAACATCTTTGTTGGAGTATAATTTCTTTACAATGGTGTGTTTCTTTCTGCTTTATAACAAAGTGAATCAATTATTCATAGACATATGTTCCCATATCTCTTCCCTCTTGCATCTCCCCGCCTCCAACCCTCCCTCTCCCACCCCTCTAGGTGGTCACAAAGCACCGAGCTGATCTCCCTCTGCTATGTGGCTGCTTCCCACTAGCTATCTATTTTTCATTTGGTAATGTATATATATATCCATGACACTCTGTCACTTTGTCACATCTTATCCTCCCCCCTCCCCATATCCTCAAGTCCATTCTCTAGGAGGTCTGTGTCTTTATTCCCAACTTGCTCCTAGGTTTTTCATGACTATGTTTTTTTCTTAGATTATATATATATATATATATATATATATATATATATATATATATATACATACATATATATGTTAGCATATGGTATTTGTTTTTCTTTCTGATATACTTCACTCTGTATGACAGATTCTAGGTCCATCCACCTCACTACAAAAAATTCAATTTTGTTTCTTTTTATGGCTGAGTAATATTCCATTGTATATATGTCCCACATCTTTTTTATCCATTCATCTGTTGATGGACACTTAGGTTGATTCCATGTCCTGGCTATTGTAAATAGAGCTGCCATGAATATTTTGGTACATGACTCTTTGGCACATGTGTATGTGCATACACATACACACTCACAGAAAGAGAAAAAGGGAAATTATATATATATATATATATATATATATATATATATCTCTTTGCTCCCAAAGTCCACCTCCTCAAGTTGGGATGATTCGTTGTCTATTCAGGTATTCCACAGATGCAGGCTACATCAAGTTGATTGTGGAGATTTTATTCTCTGCTTCTGTGGCTGCTGGGAGATATTTCCCTTTCTCTTCTTTGTTTGCACAGCTTTCGGGGTTCAGCTTTGGATTTGGACCCGCCTCTGAGTGTAGGTCGCCTGAGGGCATCTGTTCTTCTTTCAGAGAGGACAGGGTTAAAGGAGCAGCTGATTCAGGGGCTCTGGCTCACTCAGGCTGGGGGGAGCGAGGGGTAT
The DNA here is from genome assembly GCF_949774975.1 of Lagenorhynchus albirostris. Lineage (NCBI taxonomy): Eukaryota > Metazoa > Chordata > Mammalia > Artiodactyla > Delphinidae > Lagenorhynchus > Lagenorhynchus albirostris. The sequence goes on from NW_026783419.1 coordinate 7,770, forward strand.
GGATGCGGGGCGAGCCTGAGGCGGCAGAGGCCTGCGTGACATTGCAGCAACCTGAGGCATGCCGTGTGTTCTCCTGGGGAAGTTGTCCCTGGATCACGGGACCCTGGCAGTGGCGGGCTGCACAGGCTTCCGGGAGGGGACGTGTGGATAGTGACCTGTGCTCGCACACAGACTTCTTGGTGGCTGCATCAGCAGCCTTAGCATCTCATGCCTGTCTCTGGGGTCCGTGCTGATAGCCGTGGCTCACGCCCGTCTCTGGAGCTCCTTTAAACCACACTGTTAATCCCCTCTCCTCGCACACCAGGAAACAAAGAGGCAAGAAAAAGTCTCTTGCCTCTTCGGCAGCTCCAGACTTTTTCCAGGAATCCCTCCCAGCTAGCTGTGGAACACCAGGCCCCTTCAGTCTGTGCTTACGCAGCCAACCCCAGTCCTCTCCCTGGGATCCAACCTACGAAGCCCGAGCCTCAGCTCCCAGCCCCTACCCGTCCCGGCGGGTGAGCAGACAAGCCTCTCGGGCTGGTGAGTGCTGCTCCACAGTGATTCTTTTGTGGAAATCTCTCTGCTTCGCCCTCCACACCCCTGTTGCTGTGCTCTCCTCTGTGGCTCCGAAGCTCCCCCCTCCACCACCTGCAGTCTCCACCCATGAAGGGGCTTCCTAGTGCATGGAAACCTTTCCTCCTTCACAGCTCCCTCCCAGTGGTGCAGGTCCCATCCCTATTCTTTTGTCTCTGTTTTTTCTTTTTTCTTTTGCCCTACCCAGGTATGTGGGGAGTTTCTCGCCTTTTGGGAGGTCTGAGGTCTTCTGTCAGCGTTCAGTAGGTGTTCTGTGGGAGCTGTTCCACATGTAGATGTATTTCTGATGTATTTGTGGAGAGGAAGGTGATCTCCATGTCTTACTCTTCCGCCATCTTGAAGCTCCCTCATGATCCACTTTTTTGATTGTAGGTTACTCCAAATATAAGATTCCAATAAAAGTAATTTTCATGTATTTTAAATACATATTTTTCTTTGATGTTTAAAGTAATACTCAAAAGTTTCAATGATACAAATTAATTTTTTTGGCCCCCAATCACACAAAATAACCATAAAATAAGAATATTCACATATATGTTTCACCATGATCATTAACATAAATGACCTTTATGTATGTTGGATTATATGTTTGGTTTCTGCTTATTTTCTGTCTGATAAAAATTACTGGAAGATACATTTTATCCAATTTGTTTTAGTTGGAACAAAGCACATTTCTGAAAATTTTACATTATTAGTTATTCTTATACACAGGTTAGAAAGGTATATGGGTTAATAAAATGATCTATTCCTGCTATTAGAGTACAACATGGGGATTGTGGAAATAAGAATGAAATATTTGAGTGACCAAAAGATTAACATATTTTCTTGGTAGAGGGAGCGTGTAAAGTCAACTTTTCTATGCCATATAACATCTAAAATAACTTGCAGATCATATTTCCTACTAAAAATTATAATAAAAAATGTTTATATGATTGATAGAAAGAAAAAAAGATGAAAGGTGAAGGTCTTTTACTGTAAAATAGTTAATAAAGTTACTATTGATGACCTCAAGGTATTGCAAGGTTTTGGAGTAATTTATGAAGAATGAAAACATATATATGAATTGTGTGTGTATTTAGTGTTAGAACTTTTTTATAATTTTTTTATTTGTTGGAAACTGATATTTCATATATAGATTATGATAAAGCTATTAATAGGAATACTTAATCCCATAGAGAATCTGATTGTCTCATCATGCCAGATAACAGAAAAAAATGCAACTATTTTTGGAGTGTCTAGAAAAAAATTCATTGATATGTACTTGGTTCAATAATATCATTGTGGTGTTATTTAAAAGAAGAAAGTTTTGGTATTTAAAAGAAGAAAACATTAACCCTTGTGAGGGGAAAAACGTGATTCAAAAAGTGACAAGAATAGATGTGGTCAGAAATAACAGAGACCAGAGCCGGCTGATGGAGAAATCAACTTTCATCTCAATGGTGATTATAAATATAAAGTAAGACTAAAGAGATAATTTTATATCCAAGCTATCAAAAACAAAAATATTTTTTAAGTACTAATCAATTTTTATGATCCTAGAAGTACTACACTGGTGAATATTCCAATCATCAACTAGCTATCCTTTTGAAGTAGTGATAAGCAAACCTCACTCTCATACATTAGCAAGAGAGAAACTGAATGGCAAAGATGTTAAATCAAATAATATTTTAAGAAAAATTAGTTCTTCTGACTTTAAACCACTTTTTTCTGGTAAAATCTATGGAAATATGTTATGAATTAAAATTATTAAACATATACAGGTGATTGCATCTTAGAGCATGATAATTCACCAACATAGTTTGTTCAATTTTAGTTTGAAATAGGACACATCTGCAATATAAAAGTAAACATTAAAAAAATGAGCTATTTACATAGAAACTGTATCTAAGCTGGAGAGTAGATTTAGATTTCCAAAGCAACCTCATATCGGTTCCTACCTATGTATAAAGCAAGTATTATCCATGTTAGAAAATTTAAAATAGCATTTGAAAATTAACTTCTGACTCTTGAATATAGTTCTGAGTGTTCAGGAATAACTTAGTGTAATTTCAATATATTATTTATATGTCTGATATAGAAAAGAGTGGAGTATAGGTTATGTATGTGTAGACAGATCGACAATGAAAGGAAAGAACTTTAAAATTCTTTAAGATTTAAAGGATAATACAAATATCTTGATTCATACTGACCAATCATATATGAAGAAATTGATAATACTGGCTCATATTTTTAAAACTTCAATAGCAGTGCTTCCAGAGTACAGTATCACTTTTTGTTTGAAGGTTTCCTATCCAGTATTGAGATTAAGCTCAAACACCTGATGCCTAGTGGAGGGTGGGTGACAATTTAACTCATAATGTCAAGAATGCAGGACTTGTTGGCTCTGACAAGTAGGAAACAAAAGATAACATCTGCTACTCCTGTTTTCCAATTCTATTTACTCTTTTGTTAATATTATCCTTTACAATATTCATCTCCTCCCAGAAATAATTTCCACACTGAATAATTTGCATATTTCATGCAGAATCAACATTTTGTTTTTACATTTTTAATTCTGAGCTGCCCTAGATATAATTGGCACACAACTCAATTAAGTTGGTGTTTCCTTCCCTTTAACTGGTTTACTAGATTAATTTCATCTTCTAACATGCAGTTGGAATGGTCTGCTCACCACACTATAGAGAAGTTTAATTCTGAACAAATATCCTTTATCCTTTCCTCCTTTGTTTTCTTCTAACCATCAGTATCCTCCTTATGGGCTATTAAATCCTGTTCATTTAATATTCAATTTGCCTGTTGAATGTTCCCATCATTTTTACTCATCTGCTGCTACCTTTATTCACATGCTGATTCTCTCACAATGGACTCTAGTTGCCTTGTAACTCAGTCTTTTCCTTCTCCAGTCTATCAAGTACAGGGCAGGTAAATTAATCTTCTTAAAATATGGTTTTGGAGAGGGCAGACAGCAAAAGCAAGAAGAACTACAATCCTGCAGCATGTGGGAAAAAACCACATTCACAGAAAGATAGACAAGATGAAAAGGCAGAGGACTATGTACCAGATGAAGGAACAAGATAAAACCCCAGAAAAAAGAAAAAACTAAATGAAGTGGAGATAGGCAACCTTCCAGAAAAAGAATTCAGAATAATGATAGTGAAGATGATCCAGGACCTCAGAAAATGAATGGAGGCAAAGATTGAGAAGATGCAAGAAATGTTTAACAAGGACCTAGAAGAATTAAAGAACAAACAGAGATGAACAATACAATAACTGAAATGAAAACTACACTAGAAGGAATCAATAGCAGAATAACTAAGGCAGAAGAATGGATAAGTGACCTGGAAGACAGAATGGTGGAATTCACTGCTGTGGAACAGAATAAAGAAAAAAGAATGAAAATAAATGAAGACAGCCTAAGAGACCTCTGGGACAACATTAAATGCAACAACATTCGCATTATAGGTGTCCCAGAGGGAGAAGAGAGAGAAAAAACACCAGAGAAAATATTTGAAGAGATTATAGTTGAAAACTTCCCTAACATTGGAAAGGAAATAGCTACTGAAGTCCAGGAAGCACAGAGAGTCCCATACAGGATAAACCCAAGGAGAAACATGCTGAGACACAGAGTAATCAAATTGGCAAAAATTAAAGACAAAGAAAAATTATTGAAAGCAGCAAGGGAAAAATGACAACTAACATACAAGGGAACTCCCATAAGGTTAACAGCGATTTCTCAGCAGAAACTCTACAAGCCAGAAGGGAGTGGCATGATATACTTAAAGTGATGAAAGGGAAGAAACTACAACCAAGATTACTATCCCTGTCAAGGATCTCATTCAGATTTGATGGAGAAATCAAAAACTTTACAGACAAGCAAGAGCTAACAGAATTCAGCACAACAAAACCAGCTCTACAACAAATTCTAAAGGAACTTCTCTAAGAGGGAAACACAAGAGAAGAAAAGGACCTACAAAAACAAACCAAAAACAATTAAGAATATTATCATAGGAACATACATATCTATAATAACCTTAAACATGAATGGATTAAATGCTCCAACCAAAAGACAGAGGCTTGCTGAATGGATTCAAAAACAAGACCCATACATATGCTGTCTACAAGAGACCAACTTTAGACATAGGGACACATTCAGACTGCAAGTGAGGGGATGGAAAAAGATATTCCATGCAAATCGAAATCAAAAGAAAGCTGGAATAGCAATACTCATATCAAATAAATAGACTTTAAAATAAAGAATGTTACAAGAGACAAGAAAGGGCACTATATAATGATCAGGGGATCAATCCAAGAAGAAGATATAATACTTATAAATATATATGCACCCAACATAGGAGCACCTCAATACATAAGGCAACTGCTAACAGCTCTAAAAGAGGAAATCGACAGTAACACAATAATAGTGGGGGACTTTAACACCTCATTACACCAATGGACAGGTCATCCAAAATGAAAATAAATAAGGAAACACAAGCTTTAAATGACACAATAGACGAGATAGATTTAATTGATATTTATAGGACATTCCATCCAAAAACAGCAGATTACACTTTCCTCTCAAGTGTGCATGGAACATTCTCCAGGATAGATCACATCCTGGGTCACAAATCAAGCCTCAGTAAATTTAAAAAAAATTGAAATCATATCAAGATCTTTTCTGACCACAATGCTATGAGATTAGAAATCAATTACAGGCAAAAAAAAAAAAGTAAAAAACACAAACACATGGAGGCTAAACAATACGTAACTAAGTAACCAAGAGATAACTGAAGAAATCAAGGAGGAAATCAAAACATACCTAGAGACAAATGACAATGAAAACAAGACGACCCAAAATCTATGGGATGCAGCAAAAGCAGTTCTAAGAGGGAAGTTTATAGCTATACAAGTCTACCTCAGGAGACAAGAAAAATCTCAAATAAACAATCTAACCTTACACCTAAAGGAACTAAAGAAAGAAAAACAAAACCCAAAGTTAGCGGAAGGAAAGAAATCATAAAGATCATAGCAGAAATAAATGAAATAGAAACAAAGAGAACAATAGCAAAGACCAATAATACTAAAAGCTGGTTCTCTGAGAAGAGAAATGAAATTGATAAACCATTAGCAGACTCATCAAGAAAAAGAGGGAGAGGACTCAAATAAATAAAATTAGAAATGAAAAAGGAGAAGTTACAACAGACACCACAGAAATACAGAGCATCCTAAGAGACTACTACAGGCAACTCTATACCAATAAAATGGATATCCTGGAAGAAATGGAAAAATTCTTAGAAAGGTATAACATTCTGAAACTGAACCAGGAAGAAATCAAAAATATGAACAGACAAATCACAAGTAATGAAATTGAAACTGTGATTAAAAATCTTCCAACAAACAAAAGTCCAGGACCAGATGGCTTCACAGGCGAATTCTATCAAACATTTAGAGAAGAGCTAACACCCATCTTTCTGAAACTCTTCCAAAAAATTGTGGAGGAAGAAACACTCCCAAACTCATTCTATGAGGCTGCCATCACCCTGATACCAAAACCAGACAAAGATACTACAAAAAAAGAAAATTACAGACCAATATCACTGATGAATATAGATGCAAAAGTCCTCAACAAAATACTAGCAAACAGAATCCAACAACACGTTAAAAGGTTCATACACCATGATCAAGTGGAATTTATCAAAGATGCAAGGATTCTTCAATATACACAAATCAATCAATATGATACACCATATTAACAAATTGAAGAAGAAAAACCTTATGATCATCTCAGTAGATGCAGAAAAAGCTTTTGACAAAATTCAACACTGATTTATGATAAAACCTCTCCAGAAAGTGGGCATAGAGGGAACCTACCTCAACATAATAAAGGCCATATATGACAAACCCACAGCAAACATCATTCTCAATGGTGAAAAACTGAAAACATTTCCTCTAAGATCAGGAGCAAGACAAGGTTGTCCAATCTCACCACAATTATTCAACATAGTTTTGGAAGTCCTAGCCATGGCAATCAGAGAAGAAAAAGAAGTAAAAGGAACACAAATTTGAAAAGGAGAAGTAAAACTGTCACTGTTTGCAGATGACATGATACTATACATAGAGAATCCTAAAGATGCCACCAGAAAACTACTAGAGCTAATCAATGAATTTGGCAAAGTTGCAGGATACAAAATTAATGCACAGAAATCTCTTGCATTCCTATACACTAACGATGAAAAATCTGAAAGAGAAATTAAGGAAACACTCCCATTTACCATTGCAAAAAAAAGAATCAAATACCTAGGAATAAACCTGCCTAGGGAGACAAAAGACCTGTATGCAGAAAACTATAAGACACTGCTGAAAGAAATTAAAGATGATACCAACAGATGGAGAGATATCCCATGTTCTTAGAATGGAAGAATTAATACTGTGAAAATGACTATACTACTCAAAGGAATCTACAGATTCAGTGCAATCCCTATCAAATTACCAATGGCATTTTTTTACAAAACTAGAAAAAAAAATCTTAAAATTTGTATGGAGAAACAAAGACCCCAAATAACCAAAGCAGTCTTGAGGGAAAAAAGCAGAGCTGGAGGAATCAGTCTCCCTGACTTCAGATATACTATAAAGCTACAGTAATCAAGATAATATGGTACTGGCACAGAAACTGTAACATAGGTCAATGGAACAAGATAGAAAGTCCAGAGAAAAACCCACACATCTATGGTCAACTAATCTATGATAAAGGAGGCAAGGATATACAATGGAGAAAAGACAGTCTCTTCAATAAGTGGTGCTGGGAAAACTGGACAGCTACATGTAAAAGAATGAAATTAGAACACTCCCTAATACGACTCACAAAAATAAACTCAAAATGGATTAGAGACCTTAACATAACACCGGATAGTATAAAACTCTTAGAGGAAAACATAGGAAGAACACTCTTTGACATAAATCACAGCAAGATCTTTTTTGATCCACCTCCTAGAGTAATGGAAATAAAAACAAAAATAAACAAATGGGAACTAATGAAACTTAAAAGCTTTTGCACAGCAAAGGAAACCATAAACAAGATGAAAAGACAACACTCAGAATGGGAGAAAATATTTGCAAATGAAGCAACTGACAACGGATTAATCTCCAAAATATATAAACAGCATATGCGGCTCAATATTAAAAAAACAAGCAATCCAATCCAAAAATGGGCAGAAGACCTAAATAGACATTTCTCCAAAGAAGACATACAGATGGCCAAGAAGCACATGAAAAGCAGCTCAACATCACTAATTATTAGGGAAATACAAATCAAAACTACAATGAGGTACAACCTCACACCAGTTAGAATGGGCATCATCAGAAAATCTACAAGCAACAAATGCTGGAGAGGGTGTGGAGAAAAGGGAACTATCTTGTACTGTTGGTGGAATGTAAATTGATACAGCCACTATGGAGAACAGTATTCAGGTTCCTTAAAAAACTAAAAATAGAATTACCATATGATCCAGCAATCCCACTACTGAGCATATACCCAGAGAAAACCATAATTCAAAAAGACGCATGCACCCCAATGTTCATTGCAGCACTATTTACAATAGCCAGGTCATGGAAGTAATCTAAATGCCCATCGACAGAGAATGGATTAAGAAGATGTGGTATATATATATATATATATATATATATATATATATATATATATATATATATATATATATACACACAATGGAATAATACTCGGCCATAAAAAGGAATGAAATTGGGTAATTTGTTGAGATGTGGATGGATCTACAGACTGTCATACAGAGTGAAGTAAGTCAGAAAGAGAAAAACAAATATTGTATATTTATGCATATACGTGGAACCTAGAAAAATGGCACAGATGAACCGGTTTGCAGGGCAGAAATTGAGACACAGATGTAGAGAACAAACATATGGACACCAGGGGGGAAAGTGGTGGGGTGGTGGTGGTGCTGCTGTGATGAATTGGGTGATTGGGATTGACATGTGTACACTGATGTGTATAAAATTGATGACTAATAAGAATCTGCTGTTTTATATATATATATATATATATATATATATATATATATATATATATATGGTTTTGATCACCTTACTCCAACTTTACTGAGTTTTTCGTTGTCTACCAATGACAGTAGAGTTTTTTTTTTTGCCTAGGTTTCAACTTCTGTCGTATTGAATAAACATTTTTTTACATTTTATTCATGTAAGCAAAATTTGCTATGGGACAGATACAGTCATGAATTCTCTCTGTCCAAAATGAAAAAGCAGTATTGCTGTTCTTAAAATTTTTAACATGTATTGAGGGAAGCACACATATGTAGCACTAATTTTTAGATGATAAACACTAGTTCACTACTGTATATAGAATGAACAGTTAAGGCTGTTTCAAAAAATAAGAAAATTTTTCTTTTTTTTTTTTTTTTTTTGCAGTACACGGGCCTCTCACTGTTGTGGCCTCTCCTGTTGCGGAGCACAGGCTCCAGACGCGCAGGCTCAGTGGCCATAGCTCACGGGCCTAGGTGCTCTGCGGCATGTGGAATCTTCCCGGACCGGGGCATGAACCCGTGTCCCCTGCATCGGCAGGCAGACTCTCAACCACTGCACCACCAGGGAAGCCCAAAATAAGAAATATTTTAGTTAGACTTGCATTTTTAGTTGGGGAAGGTTCACACATACTGTTAGTTTTCTGTAAGTTATTTAAGTACTGCATCTCTTTTCCATACGTCATTTTATTGTCTTAATAGCTTATTGTTCCCTCAAACTGGGATACTATTTTCTTAACCTATCTCCATAGAAATTATTTCTTCTCTACCTTTTTGTAAACTTGGTGATGGCAGTTAACCTGCTTTGTATTCTCCGACTTTAAAGCCCCTGGAGTTCTTAATACAATGCTTTGTATTTAATGAATACTCAGTGAATAAATTTAAAACGTGTAAAATGAGGTCTCTTTATGGTTTTAATTTCCATATATTTCATTACCAAAGACAGTAAACTTTGTATATATTTTTATTCTCATTTATTGTTTCCTCTTTTGAGAAAAAAAAAAGACTCTTCATATTTTTTGTCTCTTCTTCCCATATTTTTTTCATATTGATTTGTAGAATAGATTTAGATATCCAACACAGTACCTTTGTTGGTTACATATCTTACATGTATCTTTTTTCCCAGCCACACATATTTTAGAGCAATGTTATGTAAACAGAAGTTATGTTTATCAATAATTTTTATTCATTCTAGAATGATTTTTATTTGTTTTAGGAATTTCACAGCTATTATCTTTTTGAATATTTGCTCTCCCTTATTCTCTTTACCATTAATTCTGGAATTCTCATTTAATATACATTGTACTTCATTTTATTTTCCTTGATTCTGAACATGCCTTTTGTATTTTTCATCTCCATATGTATCTCTTTAATATATGGAGTAATTCTTAGGTATATCTTTAAGTCTACCAATTATTTCTTAATCTTTGATTACTCTACTGTTTAAACTAGCTTTTTTTTCTTTTTTTTTTTTTCCTTTCGGCATTTCAAACACTACGGAGTTTCCTGATCTGGGATAGATGGAGTAAATATACTCTGCCTTGTCTCTCCTACTAAAAACAACTTTTAAATATTACCATGGAGTTATTTTATGACTCTAAAAATAAGTAATATCAAATGGATCAGAAAAGAGCAGAATTCAAAGTACCACTGAATTGGCAGGAGGGGGAAAAAAGAACAGAGAAAAATTAGGAAATAATTAAATAAGTAATAATGAAATATTGAAGTTTTCTGATTGAATGTTTTATCAAATTTATGCCAGGGAAGATTATAAAATGATATAACCCTAAGTAAATCTTGAAAATATAAACAGGGATTCTGACAAGTTGCCAGATAGGAGAAGAATCATCTTTTAAATAATAGGAATCAACAACTTTAAACAGATACAGCATAAGTAATAGCATTTATAAAATTATGGGGAAAGAATGTTAATTCCCAATAATTCTATAACTAGTCAGGATATCATTCAACTCTTATATAGTGGAAATGTAAATGTTTTCAGATATGTAAGGAAGGAGAGACAGTATCAACCTTCACTCTCTCTAAGAGCAATATCTAAGAGTTTAACCAAAAAGTAAATATACCAGAGCAACAAATTAATTATGGGAAAATAGGAAAAGAGAAATAATATGATCATGGACTTCATAAAAAATATTAATAAATCTAGGTAATTATAAAATCACTTGGAATATATAAAATATTAGTAACTTGGTAAAATGTTTGCAATCTAAATAAGTAGTGAAAAAGTGAAAGCGGTATATGTAAAAAAAATAGCTTAATAAGGATTCTTGATATAGAAGAGCCATAATTCGAGGAAATTTAGTGTGTTCTGAAACTAAAATTAGAAAATTATTATAATAAAATGAAAAACTTAAATGGCTAGAGAAGGGGCAAGTAAAAGTAAAAGTTACAACCTATCTGAATGAACATAGGGAAACAATGAGGACAAAGGTACTCTTCGTGAGGGATTAGGTGATATGGAAAAAGAGAAAGGAAAGAATCGAGACAATAAAGAGTAAAATAAAATGGAAAAGTTAAATATATCAATCATTGCAGTATAATAAATAGAGTATATTCTCTAATGAACAGAGACTTTCAGTAAAAAATTGAAAACTAGTTCTATACTATGAAAAGAAAACTCTGACGAAAAGGACAAAGTAAGCTTATAAATAGAAGTTGAATAAAGATACACTAGACAAATGTAAATAAAGAGAAGCAGAGGCAATATTTAATAATACTAAAGATGAATTTTAAGTCTCACTAAACAGAATGAAGAGTGACATATGAAAAAAGTAAGAATTTATGTAGAGAGAATAGTCAAACTTTTATACAGCAATTAAGAAAAAAACTGTTAGATGATTAACCTGTTCAAATCCAGTCTTGAAAGACAGAAAGAGACAGACAGAGTGAGAGAGTGAGACAGAGAAAGACAGAGAGAGAGAGAGAGAGAGAGAGAGAGACAGAGAAAGACAGAGAGAGAGAGAGAGAGAGAGAAATTGCTCACAATTCCAATACAATTTGATTGTGAAAGAAAAGATTCAGGTATGCATCTCATCAACAACACTGGAAACTAGAAAACAGTGAAATATTTACAAACTGATGGGACAAAATGATGGTAAGGCTTCTAAAAGCTGCAAAGATATAACAGCTACAATGTCTGTGCAGGAAAAGTAAAACAAAGAGAAGTTGGAAAGATAACTCAGCATCCAAAAGACTTAATGGCTTTGTGTAGCAAAATTTACATTTCTCAAGGTGTGGAACAAACTTTATATCCATGTTGGCTGCTGCCTGAATAGTAGTTCCTTGTGTCACCATGGATCTGGTTGGTTTCCAAAAGGCAGAGGGGGTGAGTATAAATAAAGAATCTCACCAAAAAAACATATTTCCAGATTCACTGTGCTTCTGTAGCATCAGAGAAAATAATCTTTCCACTGTGAAATACCCAACAAGAGTCTTTTCTTTCTTTGGATGGGGAGAAGCCCAGTAAGAACCAAAACACATAACTGTACCCCAAGAAATATTCCAGCATGAAACATGACCCTGATACTTCACTACCATCAAATTACCCCAAGTAGCATGGTTTACTAAATCCCAGTTACTCGGTGCTTATTATTTAAAATGAACCAACACAGAATCTATGCAAAGATAACACAAGCAAATGAAAAAATAAAATAAGAAGTAAGTGATATAAATTATTTGAGAATAAATGGTGCAATAAAATAAGTACAAATTTTACAAATTGCAATCGAATATAGTTATATGACAATATTATAAAAAAAAAAAAGCAGGAAAGCAACACCTCAGGACAAACGGTAAACACAAGGAAATTAAATAGTGTACTTTTTTCTCAGAATAAAAGTAGGTGGTATAAATATTTCCCACAAATAAATATGGCATTAATAGGAAAATAAGTAAAAACAGACATCACAAGAAACAAAGTAAGGTGTCCCAGGATACCGATATCCTAAAAACATGGGTAAAAAGAAGATTAATTGAATCAAAGAGAAGCTTATGGATATAGAAGACAGAAAAATAATAACCTACATATATGCACATACATGGAATCTTCAAGGAGAAAGCAAAACAACAGAATAGAACAAATCTTAGGAGTTAAAGACAAAAAGACAAAGAGATGAAAATCTTTCAAAACAGGAGTGGGAGATCCATGTAGCCTCATAATTCTCCATAGTAATATTTAAAATAAACTTAAGGAAAGAAGAACAAAGGGATTAAGATAGCAAAGAGAAAAAAGATTTAAAACATACAACAAACCTATAGAAGTAATAAATTCACATTTTGATTCTTTAAAACAACTCATCAAAAGATGAATTATCCACTTTATTTTGTCATAAGAGGACATTTAACAATTTTGATAATAGGTGGATTTCTAGCAAAAAAAATAATATTGATCAAAACTGCCTTCAAAAAATACAAATGAAAACATACCAAATTCCCATAGAAGTCAGAAATAAAGAAGTACAATCAGTTAACCCTTCCTCAAAAAAAAAAAAAAAAAATAGGGCACAAAAACTTTATGGTGAAATTTCAGCAAAAAATTAACGACTATATAATTTAAAATTCATTAATTCACTTTCAATTATCAATAAGATAATTATTAATGAAACATTAACTAAAGAAGTTAGAAGTACATTAAAAAGTAACAAAATCAGGGCTTCCCTGGTGGCGCAGTGGTTGAGAGTCCGCCTGCCGGTGCAGGGGACACGGGTTCGTGCCCTGGTCTGGGGGGATCCCACGTGCCACGGAGCGGCTGGGCCTGTGGGCCATGGCCGCTGGGCCTGCGCATGCGGAGCTTGTGCTCCGCAACGGGAGAGGCCGCAACAGTGAGAGGCCCGCATACCAAAAAAAAAAAAAAAAAAGTAACAAAATCAAAGTTATATTTATTCTAGGAAAGTAAAGATGGTTCAAAATTGGTAAATCAGTTAATGTGCCAGTCTATCAATAAATATAAGGAAAAATATTACATGAAAGTTCCTATCAGTGCTTAGAAGACAATTAAACATCTTAAAGATGTTTAATATCCATTTTTATTTTTTAGTTTTAACAGGCTATATAGTAAATTTATACTTCTTTAACCATAAAATAATCTCAGTTCCTACATATACATAAGTAAAATAGGCATTTTAGAAGTAATTGTGAAAATAATTAGATACAAGAAATAAATTAGAACCATAAAAATGTGTGAGGAACAAATAAAATAATCTGTATTATCAAATGATATATTTAAATTTGGAAGATCCAAGTGAATCAACTAAGAAACTAATATAAATAACTTAAAAGAGTGGTATAAAAACTATATATAGACATAAATATGTTATATAATCAAATTGAACACACACACAATGTAAGAAAATTTTGATTCGTAATAACCATGGACGTGCTATATAACTTAGGAATGATATTCGTAAGAAATTTTTAAAAAAATAAAATTTTAAAATGCTTCTGAAGGATAAAAATGCTCTGTACTGATAAAAAAAAAAAAGGCTATTTTCTTGGATGAAAAAAAAATCTATGCAGAAAATTTATCCTAAGAAAATAAATAGACAATGAATAAATCAGAAAAAAAAAATGATGTGTACAACCCTTATTAAAGAAAAAGTTACCAATTTACCATAAATTGCATCATAAATTTAACATAAAATAAAAACACTAACAGAAAGTCTTTTGGCTAGAAAAGATTCTATGGAAAAAGGAAAGCATTAGTATCTTGAAAATTATGAAAGTTTTCCCTTTGATAAACAGATAAACAGGAGGGTCTTTCTATCAGTTATAAAGCCTCAGTAATGTTAAGCACATTCTAACGGCATATGAATAAACCAAGAAATCCAAGCAGCAGAGTTGAAAGTTCATAAAAAAGCCAATTATACTTTCAGCTTTTTTATTTAATAAACATACCTAAAGTCATTGAAGGAATAAATCGTGCTGGGATATTTGGTCAAAGAACTGGAGTACAGTTAAGTACCATGCCATATATGCTATACCTGATCAATTCCAAAAGGATTAAAATCTTAGATATATATAAAACTTTCATAAAATACTAGAAAAAATCATGGTGGTATTTTTATATAATCCTCAGGT
>NW_026783421.1:0-22000 GCF_949774975.1 Lagenorhynchus albirostris
AGAAAACCAACTTATGCTTGCTTAAGGGGAAAGGTGAGTTGGGGTGCTGCATAAAACCAGAGATTGAAATTAGCACAGATACCGTTCCATAAGCCAAATATCTAATAGACAAGAGCTACTCCTTGCTCAACAAAGTGGACTCAACACCCCATATTAAACGCCTAAGAATATACCTGACTAGTAAGAATCTTAAAACCTATGGATATATGTCTCAGAAACAGAATCAAGCATGTGTACAGTGGCATAAACGCAGCAGTGATAGGATTGGTGAGGTTTGGTGAGCAAATGCAGACCCTTTGAAATCATATTGCATGGTACCCATTCCACGGGTCTCAACTCTCCAGGTTTAAGGGATTCTTCCTTCAGCTAAAACATGCATGTGGAACCCAGAGTATGATCCAGCGTGTGATCGGGAAACGTGTTCAAATGTGTCTCAATTTTCGTCCCCTGGTACTCGGGTGCAACACTTCAGACGCTTAACTAACACTCACCCCACTTGGAGAGTCAGTGCCTTTAACCTCCTGTTTGGCTCAGTTTGCAATTTCTGCGGAAAATGAACAGGAATAGGGAGAACCAATGAGAGACTAGCTAGAGGTGTCTGGACGGGCAAATTTAACTCTCATTTCCCACCAGGAAGGGGAATTAACCAAAGGCTCAGCATGCCGTGCCTGAACCACACTAGGGCCTGAAGCAATCCTGCAGTGTTGCGGCCAGCTCACAGGAAAGCAAGTTGAAGTAAGGAGCTCAGGGGCACTGTCAGTCACAAATCTGCAGAGTTATAAATGACAGCAATCGTCCAAAAGTATATTGAAGTAAGGCTGCCAAGGGGATTTGAATGTGGGGCAGAATTGAAGGAAACCAATTTCAGGAGGTAGACTGGGATTGCATGTAAAGCATAGGAAAAGAGGCAGAACGTCCACAATGATGCACTTGGCCAAAAAGGGCGTATGCGTTTTTTCCTGAATATATTCAGGAAAAAACGCATACGCCCTTTTTGGCCAACCAAGCAAGCTTGCAAAGGAAATCTGCACTACAATGAAGTCTCACTGCCCCCCCGCCCCCCGGTTAAAAGGGCCATCTGAAAAAGTGTAAAATCCAGAAAGGAATGACAGGCCATGGAGAACTGGGAGCCTTGTTATGCTGATGGGTGGGATGTAAATTGCCAACAGCCACTCTGAAGAAGTGAATGGTGTTTCCTGAAACATCTAAAAAACAAAGCAACAGAGCCTAGGGCACTTCCACTTATGGTCCTATAGCTTAGGGAAATTAAAATCAAAAAGACACAGCCACCCCAAAGTTTGGGATGGCTCTGTTTATAAGAACCTCGTTTACGGTACAAGTTCAATATCGCAGAAAGCGAAAAATGGATAAAGAAGTTGTCGTACTTACGTACAATGCAATATCACTCAGCAATGAAATCTGTGTCATCAGGCCCGTAGCAGCATTATGAGTGGATTCAGGTACGATGATTCTAAGTGAAATAAGTCACACAGAAAAAGAAACATCATAAGATATCACTAATACACGGAATGTAAACTTGGCTACACAGGAACTGAATTACAAAACAGCACAGGGTCTCAAATGTAGAACACCAACCTATTCTTGCTTAAGGGGAAAGCTGAGTTGGGGTGCTGCATAAAACCAGAGATTGAAATTAGCACAGATACCGTTCCATAAGCCAAATATGTAATAGACAAGAGCTACTCCTTGTTCAACGAAGTGGACTCAACACACCATATTAAACGCCTAAGAATATACCTGACTAGTAAGAATCTTAAAACCTATGGATTTATATGTCTCCGAAAGAGAATCAAGCGTGTGAACAGCAGCATAAACGCAGTAGTGATAGGATTGGTGACGATCGGTGAGCAAATGCAGACCCTTTGAAGTCATATTGCATGGTACCCATTCCATGCGTCTCAACTCTCCAGGTTTAAGGGATTCTTCCTTCAGCTAAAACATGCATGTGGAACCCAGAGTATGATCCACCGTGTGATCGGGAAACGTGTCCAAATGTGTCTCAGTTTTCGTCCCCTGCTACTCGGGTGCAACATTCCAGACGCTTTACTAACACTCTCCCCACTTGGAGAGTCACTGCCTTTAACCTCCTGTTTGGCCCAGTTTGCAATTTCTGCGGAAAATGAACAGGAATAGGGAGAACCAATGAGAGACTAGCTGGAGGTGTCTGGACGGGCAAATTTAACTCTCATTTCCCACCAGGAAGAGGAATTAACCAAAGGCTCAGCGTGCTGTGCCAGAACCACACTAGGGCCTGAAGCAATCCTGCGGTGTTGCGGCCAGCTCACAAGAAAGCGAGTTGAAGAAAGGAGCTCAGGGACACTGTAACCCACAAAACTGCAGAGTTATAAATGACAGCTATCGTCCAAAAATATATTGAAGTAAGGCTGCCAAGAGGACTTGAAAGCGGGGCAGAATTGCAGGAAACCGATTTCAGGAGGTAGACTGGAATTGCATGTAAAGCATAGGAAAAGAGGCAGAACGTCCACAATGATGCACTTGGCCAAAAAGGGCGTATGCGTTTTTTCCTGAATATATTCAGGAAAAAACGCATACGCCCTTTTTGGCCAACCAAGCAAGCTTGCAAAGGAAATCTGAACTACAATGATGTCTCACGGCCTCCCCGGTCAAAAGGGCCATCTGAAAAAAGTGTAAAATGCAGAAAGGAAGGACAGGCCATGGAAAACTGGGAGCCTTGTTATGCTGATGGGCGGGATGTAAATTGCCAACAGCCACTCTGGAGAAGTGTATGGTGTTTCCTGAAACATCTAAAACACAAAGCAACAGAGCCTAGGGCACTTCCACTTATGGTCCTATAGCTTAGGGAAATTAAAATCAAAAAGACACAGCCACCCCAAATTTTGGGATGGCTCTGTTTACAAGAACCTCGTTTACGGTACAAGTTCAATATCACAGAAAGCGAAAAATGGATAAAGAAGTTGTCGTACTTACATACAATGCAATATCACTCTGCAATGAAATCTGTGTCATCAGGCCCGTAGCAGCATCATGAGTGGATTCAGGTACGATGATTCTAAGTGAAATAAGTCACACAGAAAAAGAAACATCATAAGCTATCACTAATATACGGAATGTAAACTTGGCTACACAGGAACTGATTTACAAAACAGCACAGGGTCTCAAATGTAGAACACCAACTTATGCTTGCTTAAGGGGAAAGGTGAGTTGGGGTGCTGCATAAAACCAGAGATTGAAATTACAACAAATACCGTTCCATAAGCCAAATATGTAATAGAAAAGAGCTATTCCTTGTTCAATGAAGTGGACTCAACACCACATATTAAACGCCTAAGAATATACCTGACTAGTAAGAATCTTAAAACCTATGGATTTATATGTCTCCAAAAGAGAATCAAGCATGTGTACAGTGGCATAAACGCAGCAGTGATAGGACTGGTGAGGATCGGTGAGCAAATGCAGACCCTTTGAAGTCATATTGCATGGTACCCATTCCATGCGTCTCAACTCTCCAGGTTTAAGGGATTCTTCCTTCAGCTAAAACATGCATGTGGAACCCAGAGTATGATCCACCGTGTGATCGGGAAATGTGTTCAAATGTGTCTCAGTTTTCGTCCCCTGGTACTCGGGTGCAACATTCCAGACGCTTTACTAACACTCTCACCACTTGGAGAGTCAGTGCCTTTAACCTCCTGTTTGGCCCAGTTTGCAATTTCTGCGTAAGATGAAAAGGAATAGGGTGAACCAATGAGAGACTATCTGGAGGTGTCTGGACGGCCAAATTTAACTCTCATTTCCCACCAGGAACAGGAATTAACCAAAGGCTCAGCGTGCCGTGCCGGAACCACACTAGGGCGTGAAGCAATCCTGCGGTGTTGCGGCCAGCTCACAAGAAAGCGAGTTGAAGAAGGTAACTCAGGGGCACTGTAATTAACAAACCTGCAGAGTTATATATGACAGCTGTCGTCCAAAAATATATTGAAGTAAGGCTGCCAAGAGGACTTGAAAACGGGGCAGAATTGCAGGAAACCGAGTTCAGGAGGTAGACTGGAATTGCATGTAAAGCATAGGAAAAGAGGCAGAACGTCCACAATGATGCACTTGGCCAAAAAGGGCGTATGCGTTTTTTCCTGAATATATTCAGGAAAAAACGCATACGCCCTTTGTGGCCTACCAAGCAAGCTTGCAAAGGAAATCTGCACTACAATGAAGTCTCACTGCCCCCCGGTCAAAAGGGTCATCTGAAAAAAGTGTAAAATCCAGAAAGGCAGGACAGGGCATGGAGAACTGGGAGCCTTGTTATGCAGATGGGTGGGATGTAAATTGCCAACAGCCACTCTGGAGAAGTGTATGGCGTTTCCTGAAACATCCAAAAAACAAAGCAACAGAGATTAGGGCACTTCCACTTATGGTCCTATAGCTTAGGGAAATTAAAATAAAAAAGACACAGCCACCCCAAAGTTTGGGACGGCTCTGTTTACAAGAACCTCATTTACGGTACAAGTTCAATATCACAGAAAGCGAAAAATGGATATAAAAGTTGTGGTACTCATGTACAATGCAATATCACTCAGCAATGAAATCTATGTCATCAGGCCCATAGCAGGATAATGAGTGGATTCAGGTACGATGATTCTAAGTGAAATAAGTCACACAGAAAAAGAAACATCATAAGATATCACTAATACACGGAATGTAAACTTGGCTACACAGGAACTGAATTACAAAACAGCACAGGGTCTCAAATGTAGAACACCAACCTATTCTTGCTTAAGGGGAAAGGTGAGTTGGGGTGCTGGATAAAACCAGAGATTGAAATTAGCACAGATACCGTTCCATAAGCCAAATATGTAATAGACAAGAGCTACTCCTTGTTCAACGAAGTGGACTCAACACCCCATATTAAACGCCTAAGAATATACCTGACTAGTAAGAATCTTAAAACCTATGGATTTATATGTCTCCGAAAGAGAATCAAGCATGTGTACAGCGGCATAAACGCAGCAGTGATAGGATTGGTGAGGATCGGTGAGCAAATGCAGACCCTTTGAAGTCATATTGCATGGTACCCATTCCATGCGTCTCAACTCTCCAGGTTTAAGGGATTCTTCCTTCAGCTAAAACATGCATGTGGAACCCAGAGTATGATCCACCATGTGATCGGGAAATGTGTTCAAATGTGTCTCAGTTTTCGTCCCCTGGTACTCGGGTGCAACATTCCAGACGCTTTACTAACACTCTCACCACTTGCAGAGTCAGTGCCTTTAACCTCCTGTTTGGCCCAGTTTGCAATTTCTGCGTAAGATGAAAAGGAATAGGGTGAACCAATGAGAGACTATCTGGAGGTGTCTGGACGGCCAAATTTAACTCTCATTTCCCACCAGGAACAGGAATTAAACAAAGGCTCAGCGTGCCGTGCCGGAACCACACTAGGGCCTGAAGCAATCCTGCGGTGTTGCGGCCAGCTCACAAGAAAGCGAGTTGAAGAAAGGAGCTCAGGACCACTGTAACTCACAAACATGCAGAGTTATAAATGACAGCTGTCGTCCAAAAATATATTGAAGTAAGGCTGCCAAGAGGACTTGAAAACGGGGCAGAATTGCAGGAAACCGAGTTCAGGAGGTAGACTGGAATTGCATGTAAAGCATAGGAAAAGAGGCAGAACGTCCACAATGATGCACTTGGCCAAAAAGGGCGTATGCGTTTTTTCCTGAATATATTCAGGAAAAAACGCATACGCCCTTTTTGGCCAATCAAGCAAGCTTGCAAAGAAAATCTGCACTACAATGAAGTCTCACTTCCCCCCGGTCAAAAGGGTCATCTGAAAAAAGTGTAAAATCCAGAAAGGAAGGACAGGCCATGGAGAACTGGGAGCCTTGTTATGCAGATGGGTGGGATGTAAATTGCCAACAGCCACTCTGGAGAAGTGTATGGTGTTTCCTGAAACATCCAAAAAACAAAGCAACAGAGCCTAGGGCACTTCCACTTATGGTCCTATAGCTTAGGGAAATTAAAATAAAAAAGACACAGCCACCCCAAAGTTTGGGACGGCTCTGTTTACAAGAACCAAATTTACGGTACAAGTTCAATATCACAGAAAGCGAAAAATGGATATAGAAGTTGTGGTACTCATGTACAATGCAATATCACTCAGCAATGAAATCTATGTCATCAGGCCCGTAGCAGCATAATGAGTGGATTCAGGTACGATGATTCTAAGTGAAATAAGTCACACAGAAAAAGAAACATCATAAGATATCACTACTACACGGAATGTAAACTTGGCTACACAGGAACTGAATTACAAAACAGAACAGGGTCTCAAATGTAGAACACCAACTTATGCTTGCTTAAGGGGAAAGGTGAGTTGGGGTGCTGCATAAAACCAGAGATTGAACTTGGCACAGATACTGTGCCATAAGCCAAATATATAATAGACAAGAGCTACTCCTTGTTCAACGAAGTGGACTTAACACCCCATATTAAACGCCTAAGAATATACCTGACTAGTAAGAATCTTAAAACCTATGGATTTATATGTCTCCGAAAGAGAATCAAGCTTGGGTACAGCGGCATAAACGCAGCAGTCATAGGATTGATGAGGATCAGTGAGCAAATGCAGATCCTTTGAAGTCATATTGCATGGTACCCATTCCATGGGTCTCAACTCTCCAGGTTTAAGGGATTCTTCCTTCAGCTAAAACATGCATGTGGAACCCAGAGTATGATCCTCTGTGTGTTCGGGAAACGTGTTCAAATGTGTCTCAGGTTTCGTACCCTGGTACTCGGGTGCAACATTCCAGACGCTTTACTAACACTCTCCCCACTTGGACAGTCAATACCTTTAAACTTCTGTTTGGCCCAGTTTCCAATTTCTGCGGAAAATGAACAGTAATAGGGAGAACCAATGAGAGACTAGCTGGAGGTGTCTGGACGGGCAAATTTAACTCTCATTTCCCACCAGGAAGAGGAATTAACCAAAGGCTCAGCGTGCCGTGCCAGAACCACACTAGGGCCTGAAGCAATCCTGCGGTGTTGCGGCCAGCTCACAAGAAAGCGAGTTGAAGAAAGGAGCTCAGGGACACTGTAACCCACAAAACTGCAGAGTTATAAATGACAGCTATCGTCCAAAAATATATTAAAGTAAGGCTGCCAAGAGGACTTGAAAGCGGGGCAGAATAGCAGGAAACCGATTTCAGGAGGTAGACTGGAATTGCATGTAAAGCATAGGAAAAGAGGCAGAACGTCCACAATGATGCACTTGGCCAAAAAGGGCGTATGCGTTTTTACCTGAATATATTCAGGAAAAAACGGATACGCACTTTTTGGCCAACCAAGCAAGCTTGCAAAGGAAATCTGCACTACAATGATGTCTCACGGCCTCCCCGGTCAAAAGGGCCATCTGAAAAAAGTGTAAAATCCAGAAAGGAAGGACAGGCCATGGAAAACTGGGAGCCTTGTTATGCTGATGGGCGGGATGTAAATTGCCAACAGCCACTCTGGAGAAGTGTATGGTGTTTCCTGAAACATCTAAAACACAAAGCAACAGAGCCTAGGGCACTTCCACTTATGGTCCTATAGCTTAGGGAAATTAAAATCAAAAAGACACAGCCACCCCAAATTTTGGGATGGCTCTGTTTACAAGAACCTCGTTTACGGTACAAGTTCAATATCACAGAAAGCGAAAAATGGATAAAGAAGTTGTGGTACTTACATACAATGCAATATCACTCAGCAATGAAATCTGTGTCATCAGGCCCGTAGCAGCATCATGAGTGGATTCAGGTACGATGATTCTAAGTGAAATAAGTCACACAGAAAAAGAAACATCATAAGCTATCACTAATATACGGAATGTAAACTTGGCTACACAGGAACTGATTTACAAAACAGCACAGGGTCTCAAATGTAGAAAACCAACTTATGCTTGCTTAAGGGGAAAGGTGAGTTGGGGTGCTGCATAAAACCAGAGATTGAAATTACAACAAATACCATTCCATAAGCCAAATATGTAATAGACAAGAGCTATTCCTTGTTCAATGAAGTGGACTTAACACCACATATTAAATGCCTAAGAATATACCTGACTAGTAAGAATCTTAAAACCTATGGATTTCTATGTCTCCAAAAGAGAATCAAGTGTGTGTACAGCGGCATAAACGCAGCAGTGATAGGATTGGTGAGGATCGGTGAGCAAATGCAGACCCTTTGAAGTCATATTGCATGGTACCCATTCCATGCGTCTCAACTCTCCAGGTTTAAGGGATTCTTCCTTCAGCTAAAACATGCATGTGGAACCCAAGTATGATCCACCGTGTCATCGGGAAACGTGTTCAAATGTGTCTCAGTTTTCGTCCCCTGGTACTCGGGTGCAACATTCCAGACGCTTTACTAACACTCTCCCCACTTGGAGAGTCAGTGCCTTTAACCTCTTGTTTGGCCCAGTTTGCAATTTCTGCGGAAAATGAACAGGAATAGGGAGAACCAATGAGAGACTAGCTGGAGGTGTCTGGACGGGCAAATTTAACTCTCATTTCCCACCAGGAAGAGGAATTAACCAAAGGCTCAGCGTGCCATGCCGGAACCACACTAGGGTCTGAAGCAATCCTGCGGTGTTGCGGCCAGCTCACAAGAAAGCGAGTTGAAGAAAGGAGCTCAGGGGCACTGTAATTCACAGACATGCAGAGTTATAAATGACAGCTATCGTCCAAAAATATATTGAAGTAAGGCTGCCAAGAGGACTTGAAAGTGGGGCAGAATTGCAGGAAACCGATTTCAGGAGGTAGACTGGAATTGCATGTAAAGCATAGGAAAAGAGGCAGAACGTCCACAATGATGCACTTGGCCAAAAAGGGCGTATGCGTTTTTTCCTGAATATATTCAGGAAAAAACGCATATGCCCTTTTTGGCCAACCAAGCAAGCTTGCAAAGGAAATCTGCACTACAATGAAGTCTCACTGCCCCCCGGTCAAAAGGGTCATCTGAAAAAAGTGTAACATCCAGAAAGGCAGGACAGGCCATGGAGAACTGGGAGCCTTGTTATGCTGATGGGCGGGATGTAAATTGCCAACAGCCACTCTGTAGAAGTGTATGGTGTTTCCTGAAACATCTAAGAAACAAAGCAACAGAGCCTAGGGCACTTCCACTTATGGTCCTATAGCTTAGGGAAATTAAACTAAAAAGACACAGCCACCCCAAAGTTTGGGACGGCTCTGTTTACAAGAACCTCATTTATGGTACAAGTTCAATATCGCAGAAAGCGAAAAATGGATAAAGAAGTTGTGGTACTTACATACAATGCAATATCACTAAGCAATGAAATCTATGTCCTCAGGCCCATAGCAGCATAATGAGTGGATTCAGGTACGATGATTCTAAGTGAAATAAGTCACACAGAAAAAGAAACATCATAAGGAATCACTAATACACGGAATGTAAACTTGTCTACATAGGAACAGAATTACAAAACAGAACAGGGTGTCAAATGTAGAAAACCAACTTATGCTTGCTTAAGGGGAAAGGTGAGTTGGGGTGCTGCATAAAACCAGAGATTGTAATTAGCACAGATACCGTTCCATAAGCCAAATATGTAATAGACAAGACCTACTCTTTGCCCAACGAAGTGGACTCAACATCCATATTAAACGCCTAAGAATATACCTGACTAGTAAGAATCCTAAAACCTATGGATTTATATGTCTCCGAAAGAGAATCAAGCGTGTGTACAGAGGCATAAACGCAGCAGTGATAGGATTGGTGAGGTTCAATGACCAAAGGCAGACCCTTTGAAGTCATATTGCATGGTACCCATTCCATGGGTCTCAACTCTCCAGGTTTAAGGGATTCTTCCTTCAGCTAAAACATGCATGTGGAACCCAGAGTATGATCCACCGTGTGATCGGGAAACGTGTCCAAATGTGTCTCAGTTATCATCCCCTGGTACTCGGGTGCAACATTCCAGACGCTTTACTAACACTCTCCCCACTTGGTGAGTCAGTGACTTTAACCTCCTGTTTGGCCCAGTTTGCAATTTCTGCGGAAAAACAACAGGAATAGGGAGAACCAATGAGAGACTAGCTGGAGGTGTCTGGACGGCCAAATTTAACTCTCATTTCCCACCAGGAAGAGGAATTAACCAAAGGCTCAGCGTGACATGCCGGAAGCACACTAGGGCCTGAAGCAATCCTGCGGTGTTGCGGCCAGCTCACAAGAAAGCGAGTTGAAGAAAGGAGCTCAGGGGCACTGTAATTCACAGACCTGCAGAGTTATAAATGACAGCTATCGTCCAAAAATATATTGAAGTAAGGCTGCCAAGAGGACTTGAAAGCGGAGCAGAATTGCAGGAAACCGATTTCAGGAGGTAGACTGGAATTGCATGTAAAGCATAGGAAAAGAGGCAGAACGTCCACAATGATGCACATTGCCGAAAAGGGCGTATGCGTTTTTTCCTGAATATATTCAGGAAAAAACGCATACGCCCTTTTTGGACAACCAAGCAAGCTTGCAAAGGAAATCTGCACTACATGAAGTCTCACTGCCCCCCGGTCAAAAGGGTCATCTGAAAAAAGTGTAAAATCCAGAAAGGCAGGACAGGCTATGGAGAACTGGGAGCCTTGTTATGCTGATGGGCGGGATGTAAATTGCCAACAGCCAATCTGGGGAAGTGTATGGTGTTTCCTGAAACATCTAAGAAACAAAGCAACAAAGCCTAGGGCAATTCCACTTATGGTCCTATAGATTAGGGAAATTGAAATCAAAAAGACACAGCCACCCCAAAGTTTGGGATGGCTCTGTTTACAAGAACATCGTTTATGGTACAATTTCAATATCACAGAAAGCGAAAAATGGATAAAGAATTTGTGGTACTTACGTACAATGCTATATCACTCAGCAATGAAATCTATGTCATCAGACCCGTAGCAGCATAATGAGTCGATTCAGCTACGATGATTCTAAGTGAAATAAGTCACACAGAAAAAGAAACATCACAAGATATCACTACTACACGGAATGTAAACTTGGCTACACAGGAACTGAATTACAAAGCAGAACAGGGTCTCAAATGTAGAAAACCAACTTATGCTTGCTTAAGGGGAAAGGTGAGTTGGGGTGCTGCATAAAACCAGAGATTGAAATTAGCACAGATACCGTTCCATAAGCCAAATATCTAATAGACAAGAGCTACTCCTTGCTCAACAAAGTGGACTCAACACCCCATATTAAACGCCTAAGAATATACCTGACTAGTAAGAATCTTAAAACCTATGGATATATGTCTCAGAAACAGAATCAAGCATGTGTACAGTGGCATAAACGCAGCAGTGATAGGATTGGTGAGGTTTGGTGAGCAAATGCAGACCCTTTGAAATCATATTGCATGGTACCCATTCCACGGGTCTCAACTCTCCAGGTTTAAGGGATTCTTCCTTCAGCTAAAACATGCATGTGGAACCCAGAGTATGATCCACCGTGTGATCGGGAAACGTGTTCAAATGCGTCTCAGTTTTCGTCCCCTGGTACTCGGGTGCAACACTTCAGACGCTTAACTAACACTCACCCCACTTGGAGAGTCAGTGCCTTTAACCTCCTGTTTGGCTCAGTTTGCAATTTCTGCGGAAAATGAACAGGAATAGGGAGAACCAATGAGAGACTAGCTGGAGGTGTCTGGACGGGCAAATTTAACTCTCATTTCCCACCAGGAAGGGAAATTAACCAAAGGCTCAGCATGCCGTGCCTGAACCACACTAGGGCCTGAAGCAATCCTGCAGTGTTGCGGCCAGCTCACAGGAAAGCAAGTTGAAGTAAGGAGCTCAGGGGCACTGTCAGTCACAAACCTGCAGAGTTATAAATGACAGCAATCGTCCAAAAGTATATTGAAGTAAGGCTGCCAAGAGGACTTGAAAGTGCGGCAGAATTGCAGGAAACCGATTTCAGGAGGTAGACTGGAATTGCATGTAAAGCATAGGAAAAAAGGCAGAACGTCCACAATGATGCAATTGGCCAAAAAGGGCGTATGCGTTTTTTCCTGAATATATTCAGGAAAAAACGCATACGCCCTTTTTGGCCAACCAAGCAAGCTTGCAAAGGAAATCTGCACTACAATGAAGTCTCACTGCCCCCAGTCAAAAGGGCCATCTGAAAAAAGTGTAAAATCCAGAAAGGCAGGACAGGCCATGGAGAACTGGGATCCTTGTTTTGCTGATGTTCAGGATGTAAATTGCCAATAGCCACTCTGGAGAAGTGTATGGTGTTTCTTGAAACATCTAAAACACAAAGCAACAGAGCCTAGGGCACTTCCGCTTATGGTCCTATAGGTTAGGGAAATTTAAATAAAAAAGACACAGCCACACCAAAGTTTGGGACGGCTCTGTTTACAAGAACCTCGTTTATGGTACAAGTTCAATATCGCAGAAAGCGAAAAATGGATAAAGAATTTGTGGTACTTACGTACAATGCTATATCACTCAGCAATGAAATCTATGTCATCAGACCCGTAGCAGCATAATGAGTCGATTCAGCTACAATGATTCTAAGTGAAATAAGTCACACAGAAAAAGAAACATCACAAGATATCACTACTACACGGAATGTAAACTTGGCTACACAGGAACTGAATTACAAAGCAGAACAGGGTCTCAAATGTAGAAAACCAACTTATGCTTGCTTAAGGGGAAAGGTGAGTTGGGGTGCTGCATAAAACCAGAGATTGAAATTAGCACAGATACCGTTCCATAAACCAAATATCTAATAGACAAGAGCTACTCCTTGCTCAACAAAGTGGACTCAACACCCCATATTAAAGGCCTAAGAATATAACTGACTAGTAAGAATCTTAAAACCTATGGATATATGTCTCAGAAACAGAATCAAGCATGTGTACAGTGGCATAAACGCAGCAGTGATAGGATTGGTGAGGTTTGGTGAGCAAATGCAGACCCTTTGAAATCATATTGCATGGTACCCATTCCACGGTCTCAACTCTCCAGGTTTAAGGGATTCTTCCTTCAGGTAAAACATGCATGTGGAACCCAGAGTATGATCCACCGTGTGATCGGGAAACGTGTTCAAATGTGTCTCAGTTTTCGTCCCCTGGTACTCGGGTGCAACACTTCAGACGCTTTACTAACACTCACCCCACTTGGAGAGTCAGTGCCTTTAACCTCCTATTTGGCTCAGTTTGCAATTTCTGCGGAAAATGAACAGGAATAGGGAGAACCAATGAGAGACTAGCTGGAGGTGTCTGGACGGGCAAATTTAACTCTCATTTCCCACCAGGAAGAGGAATTAACCAAAGGCTCAGCTTGCCATACCGGAACCACACTAGGGTCTGAAGCAATCTTGCGGTGTTGCGGCCAGCTCACAAGAAAGCGAGTTGAAGAAAGGAGCTCAGAGGCACTGTAATTCACAGACCTGCAGAGTTATAAATGACAGCTATCGTCCAAAAATATATTGAAGTAAGGCTGCCAAGAGGACTTGAAAGCGGGGCAGAATTGCAGGAAACCGATTTCAGGAGATAGACTGGAATTGCATGTAAAGCCTAGGAAAAGAGGCAGAACGTCCACATGATGAACTTGGCCAAAAAGGGCGTATGCGTTTTTTCCTGAATATATTCAAGAAAAAATGCATACGCCCTTTTTGGCCAACCAAGCAAACTTGCAAATGAAATCTTCTCTACAATGAAGTCTCACTGTCACCCGGTCAAAAGGGCCATCTGAAAAATGTGTAAAGTCCAGAAAGGCAGGACAGGCCATGGAGAACTGGGAGCCTTGTTTTGCTGATGTTCAGGATGTAAATTGCCAATAGCCACTCTGGAGAAGTGTATGGTGTTTCCTGAAACATCTAAAACACAAAGCAACAGAGCCTAGGGCACTTCCACTTATGGTCCTATAGGTTAGGGAAATTTAAATAAAAAAGACACAGCCACACCAAAGTTTGGGACGGCTCTGTTTACAAGAACCTCGTTTACGGTACAAGTTCAATATCGCAGAAAGCGAAAAATGGATAAAGAATTTGTGGTACTTACGTACAATGCTATATCACTCAGCAATGAAATCTATGTCATCAGACCCGTAGCAGCATAATGAGTCGATTCAGCTACAATGATTCTAAGTGAAATAAGTCACACAGAAAAAGAAACATCACAAGATATCACTACTACACGGAATGTAAACTTGGCTACACAGGAACTGAATTACAAAGCAGAACAGGGTCTCAAATGTAGAAAACCAACTTATGCTTGCTTAAGGGGAAAGGTGAGTTGGGGTGCTGCATAAAACCAGAGATTGAAATTACCACAGATACCGTTCCATAAGCCAAATATCTAATAGACAAGAGCTACTCCTTGCTCAACAAAGTGGACTCAACACCACATATTAAACGCCTAAGAATATACCTGACTAGTAAGAATCTTAAAACCTATGGATATATGTCTCAGAAACAGAATCAAGCATGTGTACAGTGGCATAAACGCACCAGTGATAGGATTGGTGAGGTTTGGTGAGCAAATGCAGACCCTTTGAAATCATATTGCATGGTACCCATTCCACGGGTCTCAACTCTCCAGGTTTAAGGGATTCTTCCTTCAGGTAAAACATGCATGTGGAACCCAGAGTATGATCCACCGTGTGATCGGGAAACGTGTACAAATGTGTCTCAGTTTTCGTCCCCTGGTACTCGGGTGCAACACTTCAGACGCTTTACTAACACTCACCCCACTTGGAGAGTCAGTGCCTTTAACCTCCTGTTTGGCTCAGTTTGCAATTTCTGCGGAAAATGTACAGGAATAGGGAGAACCAATGAGAGACTAGCTGGAGGTGTCTGGACGGGCAAATTTAACTCTCATTTCCCACCAGGAAGGGGAATTAACCAAAGGCTCAGCATGCCGTGCCTGAACCACACTAGGGCCTGAAGCAATCCTGCGGTGTTGCGGCCAGCTCACAGGAAAGCAAGTTGAAGTAAGGAGCTCAGGGGCACTGTCAGTCACAAACCTGCAGAGTTATAAATGACAGCAATCGTCCAAAAGTATATTGAAGTAAGGCTGCCAAGGGGATTTGAATGTGGGGCAGAATTGAAGGAAACCAATTTCAGGAGGTAGACTGGAATTGCATGTAAAGCATAGGAAAAGAGGCAGAACGTCCACAATGATGCACTTGGCCAAAAAGGGCGTATGCGTTTTTTCCTGAATATATTCAGGAAAAAACGCATACGCCCTTTTTGGCCAACCAAGCAAGCTTGCAAAGGAAATCTGCACTACAATGAAGTCTCACTGCCCCCCCGCCCCCCGGTTAAAAGGGCCATCTGAAAATGTGTAAAATCCAGAAAGGAAGGACAGGCCATAGAAAACTGTGAGCCTTGTTATGCTGATGGGCGGGATGTAAATTGCCAACAGCCACTCTGGAGAAGTGTATGGTGTTTCCTGAAACATCTAAAACAGAAAGCAACAGAGCCTAGGGCACTTCCACTTATGGTCCTATAGCTTAGGGAAATTAAAATCAAAAAGACACAGCCACCTCAAAGTTTGGGACGGCTTTGTTTACAAGAACCTCCTTTAAGGTACAAGTTCAATATGGCAGAAAGCGAAAAATGGATAACGATGTTGTGGTACTTACGTACAATGCAATATCAATCAGCAATGAAATCTGTGTCATCAGGCCCGTAGCAGCATCATGAGTGGATTCAGGTATGATGATTCTAAGTGAAATAAGTCACACAGAAAAAGAAACATCATAAGATATCACTAATATACGGAATGTAAACTCGGCTACACAGGAAGTGAATTACAAAACAGCACAGGGTCTCAAATGTAGAAAACCAACTTATGCTTGCTTAAGGGGAAAGCTGAGTTGGGGTGCTGGATAAAACCAGAGATTGAAATTAGCACAGATACCGTTCCATAAGCCAAATATATAATAGACAAGAGATACTCCTTGTTCAACGAAGTGGACTCAACACCCCATATTAAACGCCTAAGAATATACCTGACTAGTAAGAATCTTAAAACCTATGGATTTATATGTCTCCGAAAGAGAATCAAGCGTGTGTACAGCGGCATAAACGCAGCAGTGATAGGATTGGTGAGGATCGGTGAGCAAATGCAGACCCTTTGAAGTCATATTGCATGGTACCCATTCCATGCGTCTCAACTCTCCAGGTTTAAGGGATTCTTCCTTCAGCTAAAACATGCATGTGGAACCCAGAGTATGATCCACCGTGTGATCGGGAAATGTGTTCAAATGTGTCTCAGTTTTCGTCCCCTGGTACTCGGGTGCAACATTCCAGACGCTTTACTAACACTCTCCCCACTTGGAGAGTCAGTGCCTTTAACCTCTTGTTTGGCCCAGTTTGCAATTTCTGCGTAAGATGAAAAGGAATAGGGTGAACCAATGAGAGACTATCTGGAGGTGTCTGGACAGGCAAATTTAACTCTCATTTCCCACCGGGAACAGGAATTAACCAAAGGCTCAGCGTGCCGTGCCGGAACCACACTAGGGCGTGAAGCAATCCTGCGGTGTTGCGGCCAGCTCACAAGAAAGCGAGTTGAAGAAGGTAACTAAGGGGCACTGTAATTAACAAACCTGCAGAGTTATAAATGACAGCTGTCGCCCAAAAATATATTGAAGTAAGGCTGCCAAGAGGACTTGAAAACGGGGCAGAATTGCAGGAAACCGAGTTCAGGAGGTAGACTGGAATTGCATGTAAAGCATAGGAAAAGAGGCAGAACGTCCACAATGATGCACTTGGCCAAAAAGGGCGTATGCGTTTTTTCCTGAATATATTCAGGAAAAAACGCATACGCCCTTTTTGGCCAACCAAGCAAGCTTGCAAAGGAAATCTGCACTACAATGAAGTCTCACTGCCCCCCGGTCAAAAGGGTCATCTGAAAAAAGTGTAAAGTCCAGAAAGGCAGGACAGGGCATGGAGAACTGGGAGCCTTGTTATGCAGATGGGTGGGATGTAAATTGCCAACAGCCACTCTGGAGAAGTGTATGGTGTTTCCTGAAACATCCAAAAAACAAAGCAACAGAGCCTAGGGCACTTCCACTTATGGTCCTATAGCTTAGGGAAATTAAAATCAAAAAGACACAGCCACCCCAAAGTTTGGGACGGCTCTGTTTACAAGAACCTCATTTACGGTACAAGTTCAATATCACAGAAAGCGAAAAATGGATATAGAAGTTGTGGTACTCATGTACAATGCAATATCACTCAGCAATGAAATCTATGTCATCAGGCCCGTAGCAGCATAATGAGTGGATTCAGGTACGATGATTCTAAGTGAAATAAGTCACACAGAAAAAGAAACATCATAAGATATCACTACTACATGGAATGTAAACTTGGCTACACAGGAACTGAATTACAAAACAGCACAGGGTCTCAAATGTAGAACACCAACTTATGCTTGCTTAAGGGGTTAGGTGAGTTGGGGTGCTGCATAAAACCAGAGATTGAACTTGGCACAGATACCGTGCCATAAGCCAAATATATAATAGACAAGAGCTACTCCTTGTTCAACGAAGTGGACTCAACACCCCATATTAAACGCCTAAGAATATACCTGACTAGTAAGAATCTTAAAACCTATGGATTTATATGTCTCCGAAAGAGAATCAAGCTTGTGTACAGCGGCATAAACGCAGCAGTCATAGGATTGATGAGGATCGGTGAGCAAATGCAGATCCTTTGAAGTCATATTGCATGGTACCCATTCCATGGGTCTCAACTCTCCAGGTTTAAGGGATTCTTCCTTCAGCTAAAACATGCATGTGGAACCCAGAGTATGATCCTCTGTGTCTTCGGGAAACGTGATCAAATGTGTCTCAGGTTTCGTACCCTGGTACTCGGGTGCAACATTCCAGACGCTTTACTAACACTCTCCCCACTTGGACAGTCAATGCCTTTAACCTCCTGTTTGGCCCAGTTTCCAATTTCTGCGGAAAATGAACAGTAATAGGGAGAACCAATGAGAGACTAGCTGGAGGTGTCTGGACGGCCAAATTTAACTCTCATTTCCCACCAGGAAGAGGAATTAACCAAAGGCTCAGCGTGCCGCGCCAGAAGCACACTAGGGCGTGAAGCAATCCTGCAGTGTTGCGGCCAGCTCACAAGAAAGCGAGTTGAAGAAAGGAGCTCAGGGACACTGTAACCCACAAAACTGCAGAGTTATAAATGACAGCTATTGTCCAAAAATATATTGAAGTTAGGCTGCCAAGAGGACTTGAAAGCGGGGCAGAATTGCAGGAAACCGATTTCAGGAGTTAGACTGGAATTGCATGTAAAGCATAGGAAAAGAGGCAGAACGTCGACAATGATGCACTTGGCCAAAAAGGGCGTATGCGTTTTTTCCTGAATATATTCAGGAAAAAACGCATACGCCCTTTTTGGCCAACCAAGCAAGCTTGCAAAGGAAATCTGCACTACAATGAAGTCTCACTGCCCCCCGGTCAAAAGGGTCATCTGAAAAAAGTGTAAAGTCCAGAAAGGCAGGACAGGCCATGGAGAACTGGGAGCCTAGTTATGCAGATGGGTGGGATGTAAATTGCCAACAGCCACTCTGGAGAAGTGTATGGTGTTTCCTGAAACATCCAAAAAACAAAGCAACAGAGCCTAGGGCAATTCCACTTATGGTCCTATAGCTTAGGGAAATTAAAATCAAAAAGACACAGCCACCCCAAAGTTTGGGACGGCTCTGATTACAAGAACCTCATTTACGGTATAAGTTCAATATCACAGAAAGTGAAAAATGGATATACAAGTTGTGGTACTCATGTACAATGCAATATCACTCAGCAATGAAATCTATGTCATCAGGCCCATAGCAGCATAATGAGTGGATTCAGGTACGATGATTCTAAGTGAAATAAGTCACACAGAAAAAGAAACATCATAAGATATCACTACTACATGGAATGTAAACTTGGCTACACAGGAACTGAATTACAAAACAGCACAGGGTCTCAAATGCAGAACACCAACTTATGCTTGCTTAAGCGGAAAGGTGAGTTGGGGTGCTGCATAAAACCAGAGATTGAACTTGGCACAGATACCGTGCCATAAGCCAAATATATAATAGACAAGAGATACTCCTTGTTCAACGAAGTGGACTCAACACCCCATATTAAACGCCTAAGAATATACCTGACTAGTAAGAATCTTAAAACCTATGGATTTATATGTCTCCGAAAGAGAATCAAGCTTGTGTACAGCGGCATAAACGCAGCAGTCATAGGATTGATGAGGATCGGTGAGCAAATGCAGATCCTTTGAAGTCATATTGCATGGTACCCATTCCATGGGTCTCAACTCTCCAGGTTTAAGGGATTCTTCCTTCAGCTAAAACATGCATGTGGAACCCAGAGTATGATCCTCTGTGTCTTCGGGAAACGTGATCAAATGTGTCTCAGGTTTCGTACCCTGGTACTCGGGTGCAACATTCCAGACGCTTTACTAACACTCTCCCCACTTGGACAGTCAATGCCTTTAACCTCCTGTTTGGCCCAGTTTCCAATTTCTGCGGAAAATGAACAGTAATAGGGAGAACCAATGAGAGACTAGCTGGAGGTGTCTGGACGGCCAAATTTAACTCTCATTTCCCACCAGGAAGAGGAATTAACCAAAGGCTCAGCGTGCCGCGCCAGAAGCACACTAGGGCGTGAAGCAATCCTGCAGTGTTGCGGCCAGCTCACAAGAAAGCGAGTTGAAGAAAGGAGCTCAGGGACACTGTAACCCACAAAACTGCAGAGTTATAAATGACAGCTATTGTCCAAAAATATATTGAAGTTAGGCTGCCAAGAGGACTTGAAAGCGGGGCAGAATTGCAGGAAACCGATTTCAGGAGTTAGACTGGAATTGCATGTAAAGCATAGGAAAAGAGGCAGAACGTCGACAATGATGCACTTGGCCAAAAAGGGCGTATGCGTTTTTTCCTGAATATATTCAGGAAAAAACGCATACGCCCTTTTTGGCCAACCAAGCAAGCTTGCAAAGGAAATCTGCACTACAATGAAGTCTCACTGCCCCCCGGTCAAAAGGGTCATCTGAAAAAAGTGTAAAGTCCAGAAAGGCAGGACAGGCCATGGAGAACTGGGAGCCTAGTTATGCAGATGGGTGGGATGTAAATTGCCAACAGCCACTCTGGAGAAGTGTATGGTGTTTCCTGAAACATCCAAAAAACAAAGCAACAGAGCCTAGGGCAATTCCACTTATGGTCCTATAGCTTAGGGAAATTAAAATCAAAAAGACACAGCCACCCCAAAGTTTGGGACGGCTCTGATTACAAGAACCTCATTTACGGTATAAGTTCAATATCACAGAAAGTGAAAAATGGATATACAAGTTGTGGTACTCATGTACAATGCAATATCACTCAGCAATGAAATCTATGTCATCAGGCCCATAGCAGCATAATGAGTGGATTCAGGTACGATGATTCTAAGTGAAATAAGTCACACAGAAAAAGAAACATCATAAGATATCACTACTACATGGAATGTAAACTTGGCTACACAGGAACTGAATTACAAAACAGCACAGGGTCTCAAATGCAGAACACCAACTTATGCTTGCTTAAGCGGAAAGGTGAGTTGGGGTGCTGCATAAAACCAGAGATTGAACTTGGCACAGATACCGTGCCATAAGCCAAATATATAATAGACAAGAGATACTCCTTGTTCAACGAAGTGGACTCAACACCCCATATTAAACGCCTAAGAATATACCTGACTAGTAAGAATCTTAAAACCTATGGATTTATATGTCTCCGAAAGAGAATCAAGCGTGTGTACAGCGGCATAAACGCAGCAGTCATAGGATTCATGAGGATCGGTGAGCAAATGCAGACCCTTTGAAGTCATATTGCATGGTACCCATTCCATGCGTCTCAACTCTCCAGGTTTAAGGGATTCTTCCTTCAGCTAAAACATGCATGTGGAACCCAGAGTATGATCCTCTGTGTGTTCGGGAAACGTGTTCAAATGTGTCTCAGGTTTCGTCCCCTGGTACTCGGGTGCAACATTCCAGACGCTTTACTAACACTCTCCCCACTTGGACAGTCAATGCCTTTAACCTCCTGTTTGGCCCAGTTTCCAATTTCTGCGGAAAATGAACAGTAATAGGGAGAACCAATGAGAGACTATCTGGAGGTGTCTGGACGGCCAAATTTAACTCTCATTTCCCACCAGGAAGAGGAATTAACCAAAGGCTCAGCGTGCCATTCCAGAACCACACTAGGGCCTGAAGCAATACTGCGGTGTTGCGGCCAGCTCACAAGAAAGCGAGTTGAAGAAAGGAGCTCAGGGACACTGTAACCCACAAAACTGCAGAGTTATAAATGACAGCTATCGTCCAAAAATATATTGAAGTTAGGCTGCCAAGAGGACTTGAAAGCGGGGCAGAATTGCAGGAAACTGATTTCAGGAGGTAGACTGGAATTGCATGTAAAGCATAGGAAAAGAGGCAGAACGTCCACAATGATGCACTTGGCCAAAAAGGGCGTATGCGTTTTTTCCTGAATATATCCAGGAAAAAACGGATACGCAATTTTTGGCCAACCAAGCAAGCTTGCAAAGGAAATCTGCACTACAATGATGTCTCACTGCCTCCCCGGTCAAAAGGGCCATATGAAAAAAGTGTAAAATCCAGAAAGGAAGGACAGGCCATGGAAAACTGGTAGCCTTGTTATGCTGATGGGCGGGATGTAACTTGCCAACAGCCACTCTGGAGAAGTGTATGGTGTTTCCTGAAACATTTAAAACACAAAGCAACAGAGCCTAGAGCACTTCCACTTATGGTCCTATAGCTTAGGGAAATTAAAATCAAAAAGACACAGCCACCCAAAATTTTGGGATGGCTCTGTTTACAAGAACCTCGTTTACGGTACAAGTTCAATATCACAGAAAGCGAAAAATGGATAACGATGTTGTGGTACTTACGTACAATGCAATATCAATCATCAATGAAATCTGTGTCATCAGGCCCGTAGCAGCATCATGAGTGGATTCAGGTA